>NC_091130.1:13601891-13629391 GCF_040183065.1 Periplaneta americana
GAAATACTATAAAAATTGGAGATTTATCCTTCGAAGAGGTGGAAAAATCCAAATATCTTGGAGCAACAGTAACAAATATAAATGACACTCGGGAGGAAATTAAACGCAGAATAAATATGGGAAATGCCTGTTATTATTCGGTTGAGAAGCTTTTGTCGTTTAGTCTGCTGTCAAAAATCTTAAAGTTAGAATTTATAAAACACTTATATTACCAGTTGTTCTGTGAAACTTGGACTCTCACTTTGAGAGAGGAACAGAGATTAAGGGTGTTTGAGAATAAGGTTCTTAGGAAAATATCTGGGGCTAAGAAGGATGAAGTTACAGGAGAATGGAGAAAGTTGCACAACGCTGAATTGCACGCATTGTATTCTTCACCTGACATAATTAGGAACATTAAATCCAGACATTTGAGATGGGCAGGGCGTGTAGCACGTATGGGCGAATCCAGAAATGCATATAGAGTGTTAGCTGGTAGACAGGAGAGAAAAAGACCTTTGGGGAGGCTGAGACGTAGATGGGAGGATGATATTAAAATGGATTTTGAGGGAGGTGGGATATGATGATAGAGAGTGGATTAATCTTGCACAGGATAGGGACCGATGGCGGGCTTATGTGAGGGTAGCAATGAATCTTCGGGTCCCTGAAAAGCCATTTGTAAGTAAGTAAGTAAGTGAAACAATTCTATTCTTGAAAAATTTACAGAGCTACATATGTACCAAGCTTCAAGCCTTGAGACCATATTTTATGGATAATTCCGTTACGCGGAAAAGAATCTAAAATGAGAGAAAGGCCAACACAAAGGAAGGGGAAATCTATCACTAAGTTCGTCTTGTTCATAAAACAAGCTTCCTCTGTAATAGGTCCATTATGCCCCTCTTTTGTCTTTGTGGGTTCCATCCTGCATCTTTTCTGTGTGGATAGGGATCCTAACTTCTGACAATTTAAAAAAAAAATAAATCGAGTTCTATCGCAAAGTCATAGCACAACTCAGTGATGTCAAAGCAAGCGCATTTTTCTGACCTTGACGTCGTGCGCGGGCAGCAAGCGCTAAGTATGGAAAGAGGAAGGGTTGCCTATATGAATAAGCAACCTGTTGGATTAAGAAAACAGTGGTGCACAAACTTCAAACGGAACGTAAAATTTTATGTCGTTATTTTTATATGGCTTCTTTCTGTTTAATATTATCTATATTGTCTCTAAAACAAAAGTACTAACACTGATTTCTTAATATTGCAGTTGTATTTTAAATCTTAATAACATAATAGAGAGTTAAGAAGGAATATTCACTTAAATTCCATCGTAGTAATATAATATTTTACTGTATTAACTGGATGAAACACATCATTCATAAAGAAAGTGATATTCCAAAGAAAGAGATTGAGTATGACATGATAAGTTGGAATTTATACTGATGGTATCTTTAGCCTTACAAAAGTAATCAATGAACTAATCAAAACAATATTACAGTACAAAGCAAAGTTACCTAGGTACTGTATCTGTTTTAAGTGTAACTAATATTACATATCAAAACTCTTATCGCATTATGCTTTTAAGGTGATATTTGTGAGCAACTTCCTATCATCAGAATATTAAATTATTTTCTCGAAATCTGCTGAAGCTATAGAGCTGACATTTTTACAACACATGGTAACGTAGATTTTGCTTATGATGTAACAGTAGTTGCTTTGTTAATTCATTTCCTTACAAACAATTTCCATGCGAATATTTTCAAAATTTTCAATACACTATCTTCAGTAATACGTATATACGGTATATTAGATTTACGAAAACATTCTGTAAGGCTACTAAATAAATAGGCCTATACCTGAAAATTTCACTTTTCTGTACGAAAAGTTGAGAAAATATTTCTTTTGAATAAAAAAATCAAACTTATGAAAAATTAGCATTAAAATTAAAACTTACATTCTTATAATGCACTTATACTTCTTAGGAAAATCTAAAAATTAACATGGATACAGTTTTAATAAGTTCTCTTCCCTTTATCTATTGAATCAGTGCTGGCCATCCCTGAATATAGCTCGACCAAGCGGCATATACCACCTCTTTCGTCTGTCTCTTTCCTTTCCGCTGTAAAGCGCTCAGGCTCTCCTGGGCTCTAAAGCGCGCGCTTGCTCCTGTGGGCATCAATTGACATGCCTGGCATAACCCTTCTAACCGTCTACTACCACATGTTGTGCACCCCTGATTCTATAAGGATTCGAAAAATCTTGGAAGCCGAGTTTTAGGAATTGCTTTGCTTAGCATTTGATGTTGACACATAGTTTCATAAGTTGATTATTTCCGGAGATATGACGCAATGAAATCGTTACGGCTATTGAAAAGTATGTGCAATATAGTTGCGTCATATAAGTAGAGATTGTTCACGTCAGTTGTCCCGCTAGTGTGCAGGATTACCGGATTAGTATCAAGTTGCAATCAGAGGCAGAATATTGCGCAGTAAGACTCCCTAAATCCTCGAACCCATAAGCTGATTTTCCTCATAGCCACACAACGGGACAGGAGGGGAAGACGGGTAGATACAGTCGCTATCGATTCTTACAGTGTGTTCAGCAACTAATCACCTATAAATTGTTCCAGACGTCGTGTTCACTTCACGTTATCTTTCAATGTAACGTAAGCTCTTAAAATAACAATTCTGCACAATCATGCTCTTTTTGCATACTTACTATCATTGTTGCATGCCATGTAACTTGAAGGTACAACCACAGTATAGTATATACAGTCACGAAGCTTGAGTTGTAAGGATGCTAGGAACAATAGACTGTTGCATTGTTGTAATGAGGCGATATTAGCGATCCTAGTGGTTAGCAACTATCTATGGATGAGTCGACCTGGTTGGCGAGTTGGTATAGCGCTGGCCTTCTATGTCCAAGGTTGCGGGTTCGATCCCGGGCCAGATCGATGGCATTTAAGCGTGCTTAAATGCGACAGGCTCATGTCAGTAGATTTACCGGCATGTAAAAGAACTCCTGCGGGACAAAATTCCGTCACATCCGGCGACGCTGATATAACCTTTGCAATTGCGAGCGTCGTTAAATAAAACATAACATTTAACATTTTCTATGGATGAAGGTATGAATACTTTAAGATTGTTTGAACCAAAATGCAACACTGTTACAGTATTTAAACATAGTAGTAATTTAGGCCCAAGAATATATAACAAATTTATATTTAAATATCCTAACCTTGTCAATTCTAATAGTTCTAGTATCAAATTTAAGAAGTTATGTATCGATTTTATAAAAATTGAAAAATTGTCAATTTAAATTTATATATTCTAATTGCATAATAGACATAAGACAAATTGTATTATATAGGCTACTTTATATTTCAATTCAGGAATCCGCCCCTGAGCACGAGTTCTACTCTTTCAGGGGCAAGCTAACGTTTTTCTGTATATATTATATTTTATGTTACAATTATTAGCAAAATAAATAGATAGATAAATAAATAAATATTTACTACGTACTGAGCTTCGTGACTTTATATACTAGACTGTGGTACAAGATGTTCAATTGTTACTACGGAAACCTTAGAAATAACATTGCAGTAAGTAAATTCTCTACAAACTTTACGTATAGTCACTTGTAAATTAAAAAAGGACAAGAACTCTGACACAACAAGCTGTAACTTTATTTTTAACATCAAAATTGAAAGTGAAGTTTGAATAATAATTATTAAATGTTATGAGATAAAGGCTGTCATTCTTTTTATTTATAGAAAAAGATTCAGACACTTCAATTTCGTATATTGCAATACCTTTTTATTTATTTTAACAATGCAGAGAAACAAAAGACAGTCGCATCCAACAAATAAAACAAAAGAACATAAAAACACGGCCACCTAGAAAATTACACATTACCTTAACACTAGGAAGACTGGATATGGTGACATCACAGTCTAGTATATACAGTCACGAAGCTTGAGTTGTTGAGGTTGCTAGGAACAATAGACTGTGCAGGTACTAAATCGCATTGTCTGTAATGAGGCGATAGTAGCGATCCTAGTGGTTAGCAACTATCTGTGGATGTGTATTTATTACATTTTGAGCTTCGTGATTGTATATACTAGACTGTGGTGACATACTTAGAAATATGGGGGGGGGAGCATTTTGAACTCTCGTTTTGTGTATGTTGCCTTAATATGCACGGAAAAATGATTTGCTTGTGTAGTATGTAATGTAATGCGTTAGCAATATATTTTTAAGCATCAAAATGATGGCTCTTCACAACAGAAGTAGAATCAGTATAAAAAATATAATAGGTGACACAAAATAGTAAGATTCTAAATTTAATTAATTTATTGGTCTAAACCAATATTTTGGGTTTGCTTTGAGACACAGAATAGCTCACAATAAAATTTAAAATGAAAAATTGTATAAACAGGTTTTAAACAAAAGAGATTAAGACATAAGAAAAAAATAGAACTTAGTACAATTTAAATTGAGTGTACGCCACAAGGTACAATAAAAATCTACTTTTACAAATTAATAAAATAACATATACAGTAAAAATAGACTATAAAGATGCTAGCGAAATATCGCTACAGAAAATTGTATTATGATGGTGACGATTGCATCTTGAATATCTCTCGTCAGCTTGTATTTTTCTCTCCACTTTACAAAGGCTTTCGGAATGGTGCCTCTTACTCCGAAGAAGAGACCGGTAACTCTGATTTTTTCAATGTTGTATTTCGCTGATAGGTACTGAATCGTGGGCTCGTAGATTTTCTTTTTCTCTTCGTTCACTTCAGATGGTTGAGTGGCTGAGATTTCAAATCTGATCGTAGGATCAATTATTTCGCCTGTCTGTTTATTCCTATTTATAGCTATGATATCGATCCCACGATTGCTTCCACCATCAGCAATACAGTGAATTCCAATAGGCCTACAGTGTTATTGATTAAAGTTATCGCCTTTTTTAGTAAATAATATTTTCGTTAATAATATTCTTTTCCAATAGTTGTAAGAACTATTCTAAACCACTGCAGTACAGTCACTAAAAATATAATAGTGTTTAGGGAATATTAGCTGATTGCCTGGTTAGGTTTTTTCCGAGGTTTTCCCCAACTGCCTAGCAAATGTCAGGTAATCTGTGACGAATCCTCGACCTCATCTCGCCATCCCACTATCACCAATCGCATCGACGCTAAATAACCTACTAGTTCATACAGCGTCGTTAAATAATCGAGTAAAAAGTAATAAATGGAATGAAATAAGCGATGAATAGCAGTCATCCTGCAATAATAATGCATTAAAATAGAATGTACTACTAATACAAGTAAATAAATCTTGTTTTTTAGCCATTTTAGCAATTAACTGGAAGCCTTAAGGTCCATTCACAATGAAAATTAAACATAACCGTAACATAACCACAGAAGTTTGCGCCCAGACTACCAAATGGGATCATTCACAATGATTCACATAAGCATTGACATAAACATTACCGTAAGACGTTAACATGAAAGTTTGCAAACTCCAAACTTTCATGCTTATCCTTACGTGATTTGCAAACAGAACACAATCGTGGAGCGCTGAAGTATACATGAAGAAATGGCGTCGTTGTTATGTTTCCATGGTTACCAAGTATGTTTGCTGTTATGTTTATGTTCCCATCGTGAATGATGGTATGATTCTTGATTTTACTGTAACGTTAACGCTTACGTTATGTTTAATTTTCATTGTGAATGAGCCTTTATACTGTAACAAGCTTTGCCTCCAATATAAACTCTTTATATTGCTTATAAATATATGCCATAGACTTGTAAATATGAAAAATCGCCTGCTTATACTGGCATTGTGTTTTTTAATAAATTACCATTGCAGGTACAGGGACATCAATTTATTTTTACTTGCATTTTTATTGTACCTGCATTTCTGAATGTACTTCACTCTCACCCCCTCACTAATGTCCTTGCTCCCGTCAGACACACAAACTTACGGCTGCTGTTGCATTCGAAGTCTTCAAGCAGTGAAGTAAACACTGCAGTGTATAGTGTGTTTCATGAATATGATTGCGTTTTCTATAGAAGAAAGAACCTATATTAATAATATCGTACTAAAAAATTATATTCAAGAAACGATCAATTCAATTTCAGAGAATATGCTTCAAAATTTTTTTAATAATATGCATAAAAGAATTGAAGCCTGCATTGTAATGAACGGCAACCATTTTCAGCAACTTGTTTAAAAATTCAGATAGCTTTTTTTGAATTGAGGTGGCTAGAAGCAAAGGAATGCTAGTGACATTTGTAATAACATGAGTTAAGTGCATCCAGTGTAAGCAAAAGTATCTAAAATTTTAGTGGCAAAGGGATATTTTAATCGCATCACACATTAAAATTTAAATAAAAATTTCACCGATTTTACGAAAGCTTAAATATTTAAACCCCATTTTCTCAAAAGTAACTTAAGTGCACTTACAGCCCTTTACTTATGACCCCCTCAATTTAAATGCTCTCTCTATATTGTATGTTAACACCAATAATTAATATGCTAAATAAAGTAGACATTACATAACGAACATAGCCGCCTGAAAAGTTGAGTTTTTGAAAAAAAAAAGTTACTACTCTAATGTATTTTGATAAATTCCGTAAAAGTGATGATCAAACTGAAAATCGTAATATCGTATTTCCCTACAACATAAATGGATACACTACTTTTCTCTCCTCCTATACCTAGTAAAATGATTTGTTTACATATTGCACTAGTAACATGGAACTCCTGTAATGGAAGGGGGCAACAGTGTTTCCGAGTATAGCCAGGTTAATGTTAAAAATGTTGGTAAAAATAAAGTGATGTCCCTGTACAAACTTTACCTTATATAAAATTTAAAATGATCAAAGTTTTTATTCAGTAAAAGAATGTTTTAATTACAAATTATGATATAGGCCTAATACACAATACTACTTGGTTATATTATTTATTTTAAACGTATTTTAATATGTGGTATCTTGAAAATTATATTGTGTTTCTTCTTTATTGTGTAATTGACGTGTACATCCATGTACAGTGGCTCCCATTAATATTCGGTTTGACTGGCATGTAAGATTAAAATAAATACACTAATTATTTTCAAAAAAATTAATGAAAATAAAAATGTGCACTATAATAAACTTAAAAGTATACTCTCCGTTAAATTACATAGAATGACAACATAATGAAAAAATCTTCTCTATTACATAAATAAAAATTTATAAACATTAATACATTATTTGTGATAGAACATAGTGCCTCATTAATATTCGGTTTGTTCAATTCAATATTTTGTTGAATACCCCTTTTGCCTCAAAACAGTCCTCCAACACATTGGCATGCTTCTGGATAACTTCGTAGTAAACTGAGGACTAATTTTCCTCCATTCTTCCATTAATCTCCGTTTCAGTTCTGTCTTGGAGGTGATAGGAGTTTGTCTGATCTTGCGATTAAGTTCCTCTCACAAATTCTCAGTCGGATTTAAATTCGGTGATTTGTGTTGGGGTTCGGACAGTTGTATAGAAGCCATAAACGCACTTTCTCAGCTATGTCTTTAGGATCATTGTCCTGATAGTACTTGAAAGTGTCTTTAATCCATAGACTCTCTGCACTTCGTTTTAAATTATTTCTCATAATGTCCAAATACACAGGCTGATCCATTCTTTTTCTATGAAAACAAGTTCACCAAATCCACCTGCGGCCATACAATTCCATACCATGATGTTGCCCCACCGTGTTTCATTGTTGGCAACAGATTCTTTTTTTTTCGAGATCTTCATTTTCCTTACGCCACACATACTGTTGTCCATTCGACCCGAAGACGTTACATTTCTTTTCATCAGCAAATATCACATCGTCCCACCAGTTTTTCCTCTTTATGGACATGTTCCCTTGCGAACTGAAGCCGCCTCCTTTTATTTATTTCATTTATGTAAGGTTTTCTCCTACATACTCTCCCATTAAACTCCTCTTTCCCCAAAACTCTTCGAATTGTTTCGGCACCTACCTGCTTGCTAAACTCTTCACGAACACATGCAGCAAGTTTCGTTGCACTAGTCGAGGATTTTCTTTTATTTTCTTCAGGATGGAGCGTTCTTCACGTTCAGTTAATTTTTTTCGCTGCCTTTTTTTTTGGTATGGACTCGATTCCGCCTTCGTTTCTGTATCTTCTCACTATATCCCCAACTGTACTCTTACTCACACTAATATTTTGGCTATTTTTGCGTATTTTAGCTCCTCTTCGTCATGATAGATCACAAAAGTTGTGTTGTTTCCTTTGCGACCGATTTGACGACCTGTAGACTAATCCAACCTCGCCTGGGCTGTGCACAACGTGTAGACAGAATGATTGCTCGTTCGCTACTGAACCCTACAATGATGTCAACAGAAAACGTGCATTAGATTGAAAGCAAATAAATCAAAACCGAATATTAAAGAGAGTGAACTTTGATGTTGCTTACCGATTATTTATTATTACATCGTAAATATTAAACTTTCGATGTAAATTCTTTGACGTTATGTACAAAGTGTTTAAATGATCTTCTGCAACGAAATGCAGGTTCGCTTGAACACAGAACAAAACAACAATAGCAAAATACTTTAAAATAAACCACAAACCGAATATTTATGGGAGCCACTGTATATGGTCATGTACTGAATAAACAATCAACTCGTAATACTTACAGACTTGACAACTGACCTTTCGAACAAGCTACAGCGTGTGCACAATATGTGTGTCAGATTCATCAGCAATGCTCACAAATTTGACCACATTACACCCTCGTTCAAATCTTTATCCTGGCTGCAACTTAGTAACCGTAGAACACTTCATTCGCTGTCTCTTCTGTTTCGAGTTCTCCACACTTCTATTCCAAATTATCTTCGTTCCCGGTTTAACTATTTATCCTGCAATCACAATCTAAACACCAGGTCACAGGAGAGCCAAATACTAGCAATTCCTGCCCACAGAACATCCTACTATTCATCCTCTTTTACTGTCTCAGTCCCCCGTGAATGGAATTCTCTACCTCAGAAGATTAGGGGCTGCCAGACAATAACCACTTTCAAGAAAAGGCTAAACGATTTCTTACGGGCGCAGTCAAATTGCAGTTATAATTGTGATCGAGTTTAATAATTTGATTTAATTTAGGAATGACGATCATTACTATTATTATTGTTGTTATTATTATTATTATTATTATTATTATTACATAATTATTTTATTGGTGTTGTGAAGATGAAAAGAATTATCATTGTATTATATTAATTATGTATTATATTGTCTTGTATTGTAGTATTGTATTGCTTTGAATTGTATTGTATTGTATTGTATTAATTATGTTATATTCATAGCATTGTAGTAATTCTCTATCATACTGGTTGAGTGGAAGAGAAGGCCGAATGGCCTTAACTCTGCCAGTTGAAATAAACTATTATTATTATTATTATTATTATTATTATTATTATTATTATTATTACATAATTATTTTATTGGTGTTGTGAAGATAAAAGAATTGTCATTGCATTATATTAATTATGTATTATATTGTCTTGTATTGTAGTATTGTATTGCTTTGAATTGTATTGTATTGTATTAATTATGTTATATTCATAGCATTGTAGTAATTCTCTATCATACTGGTTGAGTGGAAGAGAAGGCCGAATGGCCTTAATTCTGCCAGTTAAAATAAACCATTATTATTATTATTATTATTATTGTTATTATTATTATTATTATTATTATTATTATTATTATTATTATTTATGTATTAGTTGGTTGTATTTCCAAAAAAAAAACAGAATAAATGTAACAGATTTACTTTTGTTATTTGATATACCTTACAAAGTACGAAAATAACTTATTTAGATTATATTACAAAGAGGCGGAATGTCCGTTCAGAAGACCCCTATACACCCAATGGCAGTTTTAAACTCCGAATGGTCTGTAGTAGTATTAGTCGGTACGTATTAATTTTCCTCAAGAAATGTGAGTGAAGCGATTTTTGTGACACCCGGTAGAGGCAGGTGATATACTACGACTGCTATCTGCGCTTGGGATTACGGGATTATCCAGCGGAATGAAAGACGTTTCTTGTTATGACTGGAAATCCACGCTCTTTGGCCAGTAGTAGGGGTGCCCAGTTCGAAGACGACATGCGGTACGACGTCATCCTGATGAGATTACACGCACAAAGGAAGTCCGCTCCACCAAAAACTGGAGCAAGTAAAATAATTTCGTTATTTAGTCTGTGATATAGCTTATATGAAATCAACTGATGTGAATACCATACTTAGAAATTTAATTTTGCAATTCATTTGAGAGAATTTTCAGATAAGTCTTTGAAGTTCAATTAAGTGAATTTATTATTTTTCTGTCAGTGACTTAACGTGCCATATACAACGTACAATTCTTTTATATTATACAGGGACATCATTTTATTTTTATTAACATTTTTAATATTAACCTGGCTATACCTTTGGATCAACGATTGAGACCCGGAAACACCGTTTGCTACCTCATTCACTTCTGGAGTTCGATGATACTAGCGTAAAATACAAACAAATTACTTTACTAGGTACAGGACGGAAGAAAAATAGTTCATCCATTTACGTAAAGTAGGAAATATCGCGATTTTGAGTGTGATCATTTTCATTTGGTTTTTGTTTAAAAAAAATGCAGTACAGTATTAACGATAAGTGTTTTTACTCACGAACTGAGCTGTCCATGCGGACGTATTCATTATGCAGTGTATATTATACTGTCTACAGCACATTAGCGTACACTATAGAGAATGAAGTTAAATTAAAAAATACAGGCTTCAGTTCTAATGTGCATATTATCGCACTATAGACTATCGTACGTAATTCCAATTACCAGGTTCGTACTTCGTATCAGTAACTTGTGTTGAAATAATTCTGTACCTACTCTATAAAAGAGTACCTTACGTACTGTAAATTCAATCTTCACTTCTGCCCTATCCGAAAAGATAAAATTACTCAGACATGCTATCTACTCTCCGTCCAAGTGGTTATGTCGCAGGATCGTAGAAAGGGGATTAATCACGTGATAGTTAATTACTTAACGCTGTCCTTTTATTTAAGTTATTTTAAACAGTTGCATAATATTACGTAGACGTCCAATTAATTCCTAACAGAAATTAATGTTTTCAGAAAAGAGCTAAGAAAGCCCAGCCACTAGTCTTTACAGTGGAGCGAGCAGAAGCAGGTGGGGGAAATCGGGATGCGACGTAGGCAAACGGACGACAGTACCTGTGCGAAAATATGATTCAATATTGGAAGTTTTCGTCACTGGAAAACGCAAACATATTTCTGAAACGTACTATAATCACTAACTCTGTACTGCGGCCTTGGTTCTGTGTGGATGACAGTTGGAACTTCGTTAGTAGGAGGGGTGGGAGTGAAGTACATTCAAAAACTCCGGTACAATAAAAGTTGAAATAAAAATAAAATGATGTCCCTGTATAATTAAATGTTTGTATTAACGTTTTCATCGCTCTTGATTGCGAAATCATCAGATATGTTTGTTGTTTTACAAATTACAATATGTTAATCTCTTTTTCTGCATACCATTTGAATATCAATGTCAATGTCAATAAAGTTAGAATGTCTGTTCAGTATAGATTCGCCGTATTCATCTTTAAACAAAGGTCTACAGAAATGTACAGCATTAATTGTATTTAACACATTTTGCAGTAATTTTAATTTAACCCGCTCCTCAGGGCCCGGGCATCGAAGTGAAAGTGTGTGTTCAAGACGGGCGGGGGGAGGGAATTTATCGGTCCAATTAGCTGTGAGCTCGTGAGAAAGACGCGGAATAACTGAGCTGCCCTGGGCATGTGACAGACGCTGTATTAATGGTTGCACAACAGCGCCGCAATACGTCACTCCGCGTTTCTGTAAATGGACTCATTAGTTGGACGTTTTGAGTTATTTTCCGCTAGATTAATAGCCCAGCCAGTAATCTACAAAGAGCAGCCTTTAATTTCTTCAAGAGCTTCAGACCTGGCTTCAAATTCTCCCTCAGCATAATTTGTGTAACATACTTTATCCGCTTTATGTAATGTTGACTTTACATCACTAATAAAAATGTTGTAAACACATTCATTACGCAACTAGTTAGGTAATGATTAACCTCCGTATTCCAGCTACCTATAAACTGGAATGAGGTTGTCTGATTCGAGGTATATGTGACGTCACAGCGCAGGTACAAGTACGTCCGTATATAAAATAGTTACGCATCCTCTCCCCTCTTCCTCTAGAACACAAGGTTTGCGCTCTCCGAGCCGGCTCACAGCTCATGAGCAGAATGCAGATATTAGCTGCGCTCTGTATAAGGGTGGACTAGAAGAAGGAGTGGATTCTGTACAAAATGTACACAAAAGGAAGTATTATTACGAGTGCTTATGAAATGAATTCCCGTTCAGTGTTTGCAAAACTATCTTGGACTATTATTAATTAACAAAGAAATATTTATTTTACAGAAGTAACACAAATTCTATAGCTACTTAAATGTACAACATCATTTTGTTATTTTTTTATTTATCAGTACATCAAAACGAGGTTTTATGCTGTTGGCAGCTGAAAGGAACAGTAGCCTACTGATCGTAATGAAACATCAGTTACAGATGTTCGATGTCTGCCTTTATTAAAGCTGATTATAGAAAACAGTTGCTCACAAATATAAATGTTGAGCCAAATATAGCAATCATTTTCACAGCAGCCTGTGTAGTCGTGGATGTTATTGATAATGTTTAGTCTTGTAAAACTCAACCAGGCTAGTAGTGTTATTCAAACGATCTTTAGCCCTTAGGTCCCATTGAAGATCAATAAGTTCGAGCTGTAAATCGTTAAATGTTAAATGTTATGTTCCGTCTTTTAGATTCCTCCATACTGTACTGTAGCAGTAGGTAAGCAACGTGAAACAGTTACTGAGAATAGGCCTACAGACTGCACTCCACTAGATAACTGAGTGGTCGTTTCCCTCTCCTCTACCTATAGAAAGTCTATGTCATTCTGACGTATGTTCCTCTCCGTTTCGGCGAGCGGTAAACACCGCTCTCCCGCTCCGAAGGAGCGCTGTTTGTGCAGGCCTGCTCTATAAAGTCAAAACCGGGACGCAGTCATAGTGAGTAGTCTTATCGATCACTGCCCTTACTAGTCGTGTTATTTAAATAACTACATCTTTGTGGCTGATTGAAGGTTCATTGCAGAGGTAAAATGCCTTAGGTAAGACGCTCGAGCGTGTAATATTGCAGGGCATAATTGAGAATACTTACTTACTTACAAATGGCTTTTAAGGAACCCGCCCTCACATAAGCCCGCCAGCGGTCCCTATCCTGTGCAAGATTAATCCAGTCTCTATCATCATACCCCACCTCCCTCAAATCCATTTTAATATTATCCTCCCATCTACGTCTCGGCCTCCCTAAAGGTCTTTTTCCCTCCGGTCTCCCAACTAACACTCTATATGCATTTCTGGATTCGCCCATACGTGCTACATGCCCTGCCCATCTCAAACGTCTCGATTTTATGTTCCTAATTATGTCACGTGAAGAATACAATGCGTGCAGTTCTGTGTTGTGTAACTTTCTCCATTCTCCTGTAACTTCATCCCGCTTAGCCCCAAATATTTTCCTTAGCACCTTATTCTCAAACACCCTGAACCTATGTTCCTCTCTCAGAGTGAGAGTCCAAGTTTCACAACCATACAGAACAACCGGTAATATAACTGTTTTATAAATTCTAACTTTCAGATTTTTCGACAGCAGACTGGATGATAAGAGCTTCTCAACCGAATAATAACACGCATTTCCCATATTTATTCTGCGTTTAATTTCCTCCCGAGTGTCATTTATATTTGTTACTGTTGCTCCAAGATATTTGAATTTTTCCACCTCTTCGAAGGATAAATCTCCAATTTTTATATTTCCATTTCGTACAATATTCTGGTCACGAGACATAATCATATACTTTGTCTTTTCGGGATTTACTTCCAAACCGATCGCTCTACTTGCTTCAAGTAAAATTTCCGTGTTTTCCCTAATCGTTTGTGTATTTTCTCCTAACATATTCACGTCATCCGCATAGACAAGAAGCTGATGTAACCCGTTCAATTCAATTCCAAACCCTGCCTGCATAATTGAGAATATTTGAACTAATATTTTCACTGTTAATATAGACAACATTATATATAAATTGAGTAAAATAAATGTAAAAGTGAAAAAACAATGCACTGAAAGACATTGCAATACCAAAAGGTACAGAAATTGTGTTGAACATAATCCAAAAGAACCAGTGCCATCAAAATCTGAAAATTATGAAGATATTAACTCGACGTTTAGCATGGATTTGTGTAGCCTACCATGATGTTCAGTGCCAACATCCCAATTAATAAATTAAATAATCTACAGTACATTTAGGAAATTTCTAGAAAAGTACACGGAAAATTAGCGAGTTTTCAGTGATGAAGGACATATGCAATATCCTAATGAAGTACGAAAAAATATCAGACAATAGGAACAACCATAATATGTTCACAATTTTATTTGTTATATTGATAGATTTCTTAATTTCTTAGCCTGGTAGCGCTCACCTTTTCGTTTAAAAAACGCGTGCAACTGCATATACTTACTTATGTCGATCTTCTTCTTAAAAAATAATGTACTCCGTACCATCGAATAGTGCGTCCACAATGAACTTGGCTTTTCGTGTGCAGCTTTCTCATTAAAATAGAATTTTTATGTATGTTTCTTTCTCCTTGCTGTTCTTCTGTTATAAACAAAAACCTGTCTTGTTCAAAATTAATAAAACAAACATAAACGTATCGCCTCTCGCAGGAAGAAACTAATGATGATGATAATAATAATAATAATAATAATAATAATAATAATAATGTATGACATGAATACTTTAGGAGGAAATCCAAAAACGATTAGGGAAAATACGGGAATTTTACTTGAAGCAAGTAAAGAGATAGGTTTGGAAGTAAATCCCGAAAAGACAAAGTATATGATTATGTCTCGTGACGAGAATATTGTACGAAATGGAAACATAAAAATTGGAAATTTATCCTTTGAAGAGATGGAAAAATTCAAATACCTGGGAGCAATAGTAACAAATATAAATGATACTCGGGAGGTTAAAAGTGATCGAAAATCGAAAAATCGAAAAATCGAAAGAGAATTGGGAGGACAAATTTATAAGGTACGCAAAACGCGTCCTTGCAAGGGGTTGGGGGCTGTACAAAAGTAAATATGGTGAGCTCCAAGCCTGTTGGCCACTAGTCTCACTCCGGGTTACGCTGCTCCACTGAAGAAACTCTAGAAAATTTTGAAGGGGAGCCGAAATTGGACGTAACCTCTTAGGTACCACATACCACTCGGGAGGAAATTAAACACAGAATAAATATGGGAAATGCCTGTTATTATTTGGTTGAGAAGCTTTTATCATCCAGTCTGCTGTCAACAAATCTGAAAGTTAGAATTTATAAAACATATATATTGCTGGTTGTTCTTTATGGTTGTGAAACTTGGACTCTTAACTTCGAGAGAAGAACATAAGTTAAGGGTGTTTGAGAATAAGGTGCTTAGGAAAATATTTAGGGCCAAGAGGGATGAAATTACAGGAGAATGGAGAAAGTTACACAACACAGAGCTGCACGCATTGTATTCTTCACCTGACATAAAGGAACATTAAATTCAGACGTTTGAGATGGGTAGGGCATGTAGCACGTATGGGCGAATCCAGAAATGAATATAGAGTGTTAGTTGGGAGGCCGGAGGAAAAAATACCTTTGGGGAGGCCGAGACGTGGATGGGAGGATAATATTAAAATGGATTTGAGGGAGATGGGATATGATGTTAGAGACTGGATTAATCTTGCTTAGGATAGGGACCAATGGCGGGCTTATGTGAGGGCGGCAATGAACCTCCGGGTTCCTTAAAAGCCAGTAAGTAATATTATTTTTAATAAAATCTGTTGCATTTTGCTTTCATTTTAATTTGTGTCTACACGCGAACATTGTTTTGTAACTTTTGTTACTCACATAACAATAAATTACATCGACAATCATTTTACTCGGCATCTTGAAATAGACCTGCAGCTTCTGTTCTCCGGCTGTTACACTTTTCTCCTATAGATTGCAGACTGTGCTGTTAGGAAATGAACCAGAAACCTTGCCAGAGTGTGGCGATGGACGAGATAGAGCGAGGCGGGGGCGAGGGACGCGTTATCAGGGTCGCGTCCCCCGTGCCTTATCACGCCGTCATCGCAATTAACTCCCCACTCCGTCAATTATCGCACACTTCAACCCCATTGTTCGGGCCGCAGAGAAAACCCTCTACACTTTTTCTTCTCAATTATTTTAGAAAAGCGGCGCCCTGACTTCGGGTGAGAGTGACACAAGTCGCTACGAAATTTGTTCACGAAGACAGTATAGAATTTATATGGAGCACAGAGCGTATTCCGAATCTCACCGGTGAGCAATCCGATGGCATCACGGTGTTCCGAATTCCACCGATGACGTCATTGATGCTCCACCGGTGTCGCACCGGTGCCATCAACTTGCAGAGGTGGTGGCAGTCTCCATCAGCCGCCATCAGTGAATCTGATTGGTTCTTGTATAGGGCGGGAATTAGCAGACGAATGACATCGTGCACTGTTGTGTCATGGCGGTGTGTTCTGCTGTATTGTTTGTAATGAGCGCAACGTAAAAACAATATGTTAATGGCTTATGAGCGAACATGTCAACGGACCAGTTATTACTACCGGTTCAAGAAATAAATTGTTTATGCTATCTTTTCTTTGAACGAGATGGGAGTACGAAAATTTCGCAAAATTTTGCTACCGTAGCACAGACAACAACTTGTACAGTCGCCATGACAGCCATCGATTCTTCCAGCAGTTTTGTTCCATATTTCGCTGCAACATGACGTCATTGATGCCACCGGACCGGTGAGATTCGAAATACGCTGACAGTGAACTCCAAGGGTGGTTATTCATAGACATTTCGCAGCACGCCCTACGAGCGTACTAAGCTAGCCCCGGCTATCCACTGGTTACTAGTACAGAATTCGAATCATATCCTATCGCTAACACTGGTTTATGAATACGAAAAACGCTGGTCATCACCGGAAGCCCGCGCTAAAAATGTCTATGAATACGGCCCTCAAAGTTTTATTATCATTCATTCATTCGTAGTGTTCTGCCCAAGGGCAGATCATTCACTGCAAACCCAGCAATCTCCAGTCTTTCCTTTTCCTGCCTTTCTCTCGTCTTGGCATATGATCCGTATATCTTAATGTCGTCTAGCATCTGATATCTTTTTCTGCTCCGAACTCTTTCAGCAGGCAGTTTCTTTTCAACTAGTGACCCAGCCTATTTATTTTCCTCTTCATCGGTCTGTCGGTCTGTAATTTTGGTTATGAAATATTTGCCTAAAATAAATTGATCAAAATCTTACATATTTAATCTTAAACTCCTGAGAGAATTACCTAGTACATTTGCAAGTAAGGAATATCGAAAAAATTGAAAAATCGAAAGATAATTGGGAGGACAAATTTAAAAGGTACGCAAAACGCGTCCTTGCAAGGGGTTGGGGGCTGTACAAAACTAAATATGTGAGCTCCAAGCCTGTTGGCTACTAGTCTCACTCCGGGTTACGCTGCTCCACTGAAGGAGCTCTAGAAAATTTTGAAGGGGATGCCGAAATTGGAAGTAACCTCTTAGGTACCACATACGCGAGGGGGACTGAGATTTGATCAAGTGATCACGGGACGGGGCGAGGAGGAGATGGCTGGTGTTTGCCGTTAGGATGGCAAGACGCTGTCATCTGTTGTTCGATGACAAAGCATGTGAAGGCCGTCGGAAGAAGCGCCGTGAAATCTAAATCTGCAATTTGAGAGGTCCCTGTCCTTTCAATTTGCGACTAATTGAGTGATCTCGTATATTAATAGACAATTTATATAATCTGAACTAGGGCATACGTCGTTTATAATAAAGGGGAATATATATGGGGAAGAGCATATAGGTCCGTGGCCCATTTCTTATAGGGCTCATCCCGACATTTGTCTTACGCCTGAGGAAAACCACGGAATACCTTAGGCAGGATGAGTTGTCTCATATATATATGAGACTAGCCAATTTGGCTGTTATGTAGGAGGTGATTGTTGCCTTGAGCCTTGTTGAATCGTCTCAATTTTGAGACCAGCCATTTAGCTATATGATGGCTCAATTACGAAGAGGGGGGAGAGATGTAATTGCTAATTAATTTAGAGTAATTAGGGAGAATCATGGGGATATGCGTGCAGGTCCGTGGCCCATTTCTTTTAGGGCTCGTCCCGACATTTGTCTTAGCGCCTTAGGAAAACCACGGAAAAACCTTAGGCAGGATGAGTTGTCTCATATATATATGATACTAGCCAATTTGGCTGTTATGTAGGAGGTGATTGTTGTCATGAGCCTTGTTGAATCGTCTCAATTTTGAGACCAGCCATTTAGCTATATGATGGCTCAATTACGAAGAGAGGGGAGAGATGTAATTGCTAATTAATTTAGAGTAATTAGGGAGAATCATGGGGATACGCGTGCAGGTCCGTGGCCCATTTCTTTTAGGGCTCGTCCCGACATTTGTCTTAGCGCCTTAGGAAAACCACGGAAAAACCTTAGGCAGGATGAGTTGTCTCATATATATATGATACTAGCCAATTTGGCTGTTATGTAGGAGGTGATTGTTGTCATGAGCCTTGTTGAATCGTCTCAATTTTGAGACCAGCCATTTAGCTATATGATGGCTCAATTACGAAGAGAGGGGAGAGATGTAATTGCTAATTAATTTAGAGTAATTAGGGAGAATCATGGGGATATGAGTGCAGGTCCGTGGCCCATTTCTTTTAGGGCTCATCCCGACATTTGTCTTAGCGCCTTAGGAAAACCACGGAAAAACCTTAGGCAGGATGAGTTGTCTCAATATCAGAGACTAACCAGTTGGCTCTTAGGTTGAATGACTCTATGAATCGATGAAGGAATATCGATGAAATTCTTCTATTTATAGTCCAGACGCTGTTATTCCCGGCGTGACTCCTCCTCTTTGCTTACGTCTTAGGAAAGAAGGCTCTATAAAATCTAGTCTAGAAGTGTGGTATCATCTTCACGGTCACGTTTCTACTCAAAACAATAGATACTGGGCATACTGAAATTTATTTTTAGTAAGTTAAGTTTTTAATAACCAATTTAATTTGAGCTCTAAATATGTCAGCATTCTTGCAGGTCATGGCCTTCCTGAAATATTGTTTACTATAGTTTGTGTTTTGTTTTATTCTGAAATGCAACACGGCCGACTTCATGCTCGCTTCGCTTCTCCTTTACTGGCCTTGACAATTCATTTTGATCCCTTTGTTAAAGCGAAGGGAACATCAAGTCGGCCGTGAATGCAATTAGCTAGTTCTCAAAACTGACGACAGATGAATTTTGGAAAATAGGAAAATTATGTTGAAAAATTGACATTTCACTGAAAACTACTATTTTTCCGAAAAAACTTTGAGTTCCAAGCTTCAAAATGAGGGGTCATTTATTAAAATCCGTTCAGCCGTTTTCCCATAATTTCCATTACCAGTTCAAATTATATATATAATAATAATAATAATAATAATAATAATAATAATAATGATTTATTTTAGCTGGCACAGTTAAGGCCGTAAGGCCTTCTCTTCCACTCAACCAGCAAAACAAACTTACAAAAAATTCAACAATTTGATTAAGTGAGAGTTACATGTATACAAGAGTTATATACGAATTAAACAACAAAATACTATGAACTATTAATTAGACACTGAAATACAAACTGTGTAGCAGAATTAAGCTAAAATACATAGAATGTTAATATATTTCAAATAATATTAGATAATAGAAAGAGATTATTATGAGACAATTTTGAAAATACAGCACTATCAGGATGATGTCTAAAGAATGAAGTAACAATGTAGTCAGTGATAGTTTAAATCAGTATGATTGGAGTGAAATGCTAAGAAGGTTATCTTTTAAGCTATTTTTAAAGGTGTTTATTGTCTTGCAGCCCCTAATACTTTGTGACAAGGAATTCCATTGACGCGAGGTGGATACTGTAAAAGATGATGAATAACAAGATGTTCTATGAAGAGGTATACTTAGCGTGCCACAGATAAGTGATCTGGTATTTACGTCGTGGTTAGAGTATAGATAGTAGAAACGAGACGAAAGGTAATTTTGTGTTGAGGTATGCAGAATTCGATAGAGTAAAGACAAAGAGTGTAAAGTTCTGCGTTCTTTAAGTCGGAGCCAAGAAAGACTTGGGAAGGACGGTGACATGTGATCATATCGTCGGATGTTGCACACGTATCTGACGCACATATTCTGAGCTCGCTGTAACTTGACTGACAATTCAGAACTTAGGTCACTTAACAAAACGTCACAATAATCGAAGTGCAGCATAACTAAGGTTTGTACTAGGGTAAGTTTTAGTTGCTGGGGCAAGAAGTTTCTCAAGCGACTCAAACAGCGAATGGAGGAACAGATTTTTTTATCGTTTCTTTAACTTGAAAATTCCAACTTAGATTATTATCAAAAAAATGTCAGTGTGACAATAATAAACATTGGTAAGAAATAGTTATAATAATAATAATAATAATAATAATAATACTAATAATAATAATAATAATGAGATAATTTAGATATTTATCTGTGATATACTATTATAACCATTAAACATTGAGAAACTTTTTAGTAGGTTATTTTACGACGCTGTATCAACATCTCTGGTTATTTAGCGTCTGAATGAAATGAAGGTGATAATGTGGGTGAAATGAGTCCGGAGTCTAGCACCGAAAGTTACCCAGCATTTGTTCATAATGAGAAACCTGAAACAGCTATTATTGTTAACAAGAATTGTTAGAAAAATATTTCGTTAGTCTATTCTTAAATTTTTTTGATGTCTGACAGTCCCTGACATTACTCGGTAGGGAATTCCAAAGCCGAGGAACAGCCACAGTGAAAGAAGATGAATATGAGGATGTTCGGTGGGAGGGAATGGATAATATTGAGGAGTGTTGTGATGGTGTGTCTAGGTTATGATGGGTGGATAAATTTTGAAAACGAGACGCAAGATAGACAGGAGTGGAGAAATGCATTATGTGAAAGAGAAGGGAAAGACAGTGGATTTTCCTACGATCTTCTAGACGGAGCCAGGACAACATTTCGAGGGATGGTGTTACGTGATCAGCCCGGCGAATATTGCAGACGAAACGGACGCACATATTATGAACACGTTGTAGTCTCTGCGCCGAAGTAACGCTTAGGTCAGTCAGCAGAATATCACAGTAATCGAAGTGGGGCATCACGAGTGTTTGCACTAACATTTTTTTCATGGAAAATGGTAGAAAATTCTTAAATCGCCTAAACTAGTGGATTAATGAGAATACTTTTTTGCAGGTTTCTGCAACTTGAATGTTCCAGTTTAACTTGAATGTTCCAATTTAGGAGGTAGCAATAAGATTTCAATAATCCTGCTGTACATGTTTGTGAGATAATTTGAAACATGCAGTTATATATTACGAAGTAGTTGCGTTCGTCGGGTTGAATTATATTTGCCGACGCCTAGAATAAGCAGAAAGCTTCTGAGCGCAAACTTTGCCCCGTCACGAGCACAATAGCAACTTCGATTTCCCTCCGGAAACAAAAGCAGCTCCACCGGGGGAATTGTTAGAGAACTGCAATGTAATTGGCCAAATTCTCACCTGTGTTCTCTCAAGTTTAGCTGTGCCATTATATGTGCTGTTATTAGTTATGACTTCTCCCGCAGTTTGCGTGTGCGAGTTCCACAGTTAATGGCTATTACAGAGGCTAAATTTCGAGATGATATCAAACATAACATCAGTTAAGGAGTTACGTTTCCACCTTGGTTTCTGAGTGGAGTAGGACCAAGTTTCAAGACACTCTTCCCGTTTTCAATTTTTAAGATTCGGGTTCGACCCCAAAGACGTTTTAAGAGGGGAGGTACATCATTGGTCTGCAAAAATTTAGTGAAATTATTATTTTTTATTTCTCAGCTATTATAAAAACTAAATGAACAAAAATTTCATGCTTAACATACACACATTACACTTTAGAAAACTCTATTCAGAATATTAAAATAGCTAATAATTACACGTGGAAATAATATCAAATTTGCATAATTTTTTTCAACGGGGTAAAGCATTTCTATGTAGGTATGTATGTATGTATGTATGTATGTATGTATGTATGTATGTATGTATTTACACTGCAAGTGGGCAAAGCACCCGGTGGCAGTTGTATACACAATATAAACAATACACAATAAAATGATAAACAATACACAATAAAATGACAAACAATACACAATAAAATGATAAACAATACACAATAAAATCATAAACAATACACAATAAAATGATAAACAATACACAATAAAATCATAAACAATACACAATAAAATCATAAACAATACACAATAAAATCATAAACAATACACAATAAAATGATAAACAATACACAATAAAATGATAAACAATACACAATAAAATGATAAACAATACACAATAAAATGATAAACAATACACAATAAAATCATAAACAATACACAATAAAATGATAAACAATACACAATAAAATGATAAACAATACACAATAAAATCATAAACAATACACAATAAAATGATAAACAATACACAATAAAATGATAAACAATACACAATAAAATCATAAACAATACACAATAAAATCATAAACAATACACAATAAAATCATAAACAATACACAATAAAATCATAAACAATACACAATAAAATCATAAACAATACACAATAAAATGATAAACAATACACAATAAAATCATAAACAATACACAATAAAATCATAAACAATACACAATAAAATGATAAACAATACACAATAAAATCATAAACAATACACAATAAAATCATAAACAATACACAATAAAATGATAAACAATACACAATAAAATCATAAACAATACACAATAAAATCATAAACAATACACAATAAAATCATAAACAATACACAATAAAATGATAAACAATACACAATAAAATGATAAACAATACACAATAAAATGATAAACAATACACAATAAAATGATAAACAATACACAATAAAATCATAAACAATACACAATAAAATGATAAACAATACACAATAAAATGATAAACAATACACAATAAAATCATAAACAATACACAATAAAATGATAAACAATACACAATAAAATGATAAACAATACACAATAAAATCATAAACAATACACAATAAAATCATAAACAATACACAATAAAATCATAAACAATACACAATAAAATCATAAACAATACACAATAAAATCATAAACAATACACAATAAAATGATAAACAATACACAATAAAATCATAAACAATACACAATAAAATCATAAACAATACACAATAAAATGATAAACAATACACAATAAAATCATAAACAATACACAATAAAATCATAAACAATACACAATAAAATGATAAACAATACACAATAAAATCATAAACAATACACAATAAAATCATAAACAATACACAATAAAATCATAAACAATACACAATAAAATGATAAACAATACACAATAAAATGATAAACAATACACAATAAAATGATAAACAATACACAATAAAATGATAAACAATACACAATAAAATGATAAACAATAAACAATAAAATGATAAACAATACACAATAAAATGATAAACAATACACAATAAAATCATAAACAATACACAATAAAATCATAAACAATACACAATAAAATCATAAACAATACACAATAAAATGATAAACAATACACAATAAAATCATAAACAATACACAATAAAATCATAAACAATACACAATAAAATCATAAACAATACACAATAAAATCATAAACAGTACACAATAAAATCATAAACAGTACACAATAAAATCATAAACAGTACACAATAAAATGATAAACAGTACACAATAAAATCATAAACAATACACAATAAAATCATAAACAATACACAATAAAATCATAAACAATACACAATAAAATCATAAACAATACACAATAAAATCATAAACAATACACAATAAAATGATAAACAATACACAATAAAATGATAAACAGTACACAATAAAATGATAAACAATACACAATAAAATCATAAACAATACACAATAAAATTTACAATACACAACACAATTGTACAATACACAATACAATTATATACACAATACAATAAGAATACACAATACAATTTAACACGATAATTACAATTAATAATAAAACATAAAATACCTAATTTTACAATATAACCTACATTTGTATAGGCCCTACATAAGTTTCAATAGCCTTTCACTTTACTCTCATCTCACTCACTGTAGTGGCACTATGACGCATTTCACTGACACTTTAGGACACATTTCACTGACACTCTATAACACATTTCACTGATACTATAGAACACATTTTTTATTGATGCTATAAATTATCACTGATCGAAATTATTCACTGCACTGTAAAACCATAACTCCACCGACTCACCTCGCTTCACTGATACAACAGTCCAAATAAGTCAAATACTGTAATTACACCCTTATGCATACTTATAAAGAGAACTACATTTAAGCTAAACATTTCTAGTCAAAGGCCCTCTTACACACTATTTTTAAATAATTTACAATTCAAACGAAGGGAGTAACTCGTCAAGCTAAATAAACACATGTCACCTTAAAAAATTAAATGTTAAATGTTACCTTAATTTTAATTTGCACTTTATACACAACTTTTTAAGTTATTCTTGAATTTCCTTAAGGAAGGACAGCCCTCAAAGACCGCTGCAGGTAGGTCATTCCAATCATTTATAGTTCTACATAATAAAATATACAATAAATATCTGCATGATTCTTTTAATGGAATATTTTTAAGACCTACTGTACATATATAACATAGTTTAGGATCTTTCACCTATTCCTTTAATAAATATTTTTTTTCTTAATCGTTACGTCAAAATAAAATTTTCTAAAAATTTTTATTAAGACGTCTGTACCTCTCTGTTGATACCACTGTACGACAAATGTCTCAATTTCAGTGGGGAATATATTGAAAAATAGAGCAATAATTGCTATATCTGTTTCAGGAAATCTTTCTATGAAATTGTGTTTTCTTCCTGTCAACACCCCAGGGAAACTTACTCTTTTGGCTGCCATCGTAATTGTGCTAGAGTGGCTAAAATTTGTATGATCACTTGTTTTGATATTATTAACATACTTATTGGCTTTTAAGAAACCCTGACGTTCATTGCTGCCCTCACATAAGCCCGCCATTGGTCCCTATCCTGAGCAAGATTAATCCAGTCTCTATCACCATATCCCACTTCCCTCAAATCCATTTTAATATTATCCTCCCATCTACGTCTCGGCCTCCCTAAAGGTCTTTTTCCCTCCGACCTCCCAACTAACACTCTATATGCATTTCTGGATTCGTCCATACGTGCTACATGCCCTGCCCATCTCAAACGTCTGGATTTAATGTTCCTAATTATGTCAGGTGAAGAATACAATGCGTGCAGTTCCGTGTTGTATAACTTTCTCCATTCTCCTGTAACTTCATCCCTCTTAGCCCCAAATATTTTCCTAAGCACCTTATTCTCAAACACCCTTAACCTATGTTCCTCTCTCAAAGTGAGAGTCCAAGTTTCACAACCATAAAGAACAACCGGTAATATAAGTGCTTTTTAATTCTTTCAGATTTTTGACAACAGACTGGAAGATAAAAGCTTCTCAACTGAATTATAATAGACATTTCCTATATTTATTCTGTGTTTAATTTCCTCCCGAGTATCGTTTATATTTGTTACTGTTCTCCCAGGTATTGGAATTTTTCCACCTCTTCAAACGATAAATTTCCAATTTTTATATTTCCATTTCGTACAATATTCTCGTCACGAGACATAATCATATACTTGTCTTTTTCGGGATTTACTTCCAAACCTATCTCTTGACTTGCTTCAAGGATATTATTAACATGGTGGAAGAAAAACAAATAGCTTTTTTACCTACCCCCATGAGAATGTTTGCTTGTTAGAGACTGTTGTTGATGTCTCATGTTTACCATCTTTATTCTTAATACAGGGTGTTTCAAAAGCGCTAGTAAAAATTGATGGATGAGAAGTGAAAACGAAAAGAAACAAAAATGTTCCAGCAAACATGATTCCGCAAATTAACCATTTACGAGATAATGCAATTTTTTGTTGGTTGGGGTCACCAGTGAACCGAGCGCCTGAATACGATAAAGCGACAACATTCATGCTTCATAGATATGTCTCACTCTCCCCATCCCATTTTCTTCTTAAGTGTGAAACGATATCTAAACAGACGATATGGTGAACGATGGATAGGTAGAGGAGGACCTGTATCTAGATCACCGGATTAAGATCCTTTGGAATTTTGTGTATGGGTTTATGCACAAAGCTTAGTTTACATAACACACATCACAAAACCTGAAGAATTGCATAATCCGATCGTAGATATCTTCCAGCAAATTAAGAATTACCCAGGATTGCTCGAACGCTTTTTTCGGTCTTTGCGGGGAAGACCAGACAGATGCATTTAAGTGCGTGGTCAGCATTTTGAATACCTGCTGTAAAATTCTTCAGTTAACATGTTCATACTGTACTATAGTTTCTTTATCCACAAACTTTACTGTTGTTCAAATATAAAGTTTATTTTGTTATGTTCAATTACATTTCTGTGGTGTTGAACCAAAATTATGAATTTTACTGTATCGTGATTTATAAACTAAATAAAATTGTCACTGCTTTGTTGGAATTAGTATTTAGTATTCAGGGGTCCACACCTGTGGAGTAACGGTTAGCGCGTCTGGCCGCGAAACCAGGTGGCCCGGGTTCGATTCCCGGTCGGGGTAAGTTACCTGGTTGAGGTTTTTCCGTGGTTTTCCCTCAACCCAATATGAGCAAATGCTGGGTAACTTTCGGTGCTGGACCCCGGATTCATTTCACCTGCATTATCACTTTCATCTCATACAGACGCAAAATAACCTAAGATGTTGATAAAGCGTCGTAAAATAACCTACTAAAATAAAATAAAAAATAAAGAAGTATTCAGGGGCCCCAAACAGCACAAAATGGAATTATATTGTAAACGATTAATTTGCGGACCCATGTTTATTGGAAATTTTTTGTTTCGCTTCGTTTTTGCTTACCATTAAAATTATGACCATCACTTTTGAATCACCCTGTATAAGTGATTAATTTTCTGATGTCAACATCCGTCGAGCTGGAAGCCGGGCTAGCCAGGAACTGAGTCCAGCACCGTCAACCAATTCCGGAATTTGGGGATCTGTAGAGATAGAGGATGGGATTGTTGGTGTATATTTAATAGTCCAGATTGTAGTTTATCATGAGACATTTTATCGGGGTGATTCTA
>NC_091130.1:13634391-13644391 GCF_040183065.1 Periplaneta americana
TTTAGTTTTAATTATTTCGTTTGTTTTTTTTTGCATGATTTCTTTTTGTTTGCTTTGCTTTGCGTATTTTGTTTATTTTGTTTCTTCTTTATTTTGCTTAGTTTACTTTGTGTTGCTTAGTTTCTTTTGATTTTCGCTTAGTTTCTTTTGTTTTTGCTTAAGCTTGTTTTGTTTTTTGCTTAGCTTCTTTTGTTTTCGCTAAGTTTCTTTTGTTTTTTTTTGCTTAGCTTCCTTTGTTTTTTGCTTAGCTTCTTTTTATTTTCACTTAGTTTCTTTTGTTTCTTGCTTAGTTTCTTTTGTTTCTCGCTAAGGTTTTGTTTTTCGCTTAGTTTCTTATGTTTTTCGCTTAGTTTCTTATGTTTTTCGTTTAGTTTCTAATGTTTTTCGCTTAGTTTCTTTTGGTTTCCGCTTAGTTTCTTTTGATATTCGCTTAGTTTCTTTTGTTTTCGCTAAGTTTCTTTTATTTTTCGCTAAGTTTCTTTTGTTTTTCGCTAAGTTTCTTTTGTTTTTCGCTAAGTTTCTTTTGTTTTTCGCTTAGTTTCTTTTGTTTTTCGCTTAGTTTCTTTTGTTTTTCGCTAAGTTTCTTTTTTGCTTAGCATCTTTTCTTTTTTGCTTAGCATCTTTTCTTTTTTGCTTAGCTTCTTTTGTTTTTCGCTTAGTTTCTTTTGTTTTTCGCTTAGTTTCTTTTGTTTCTCGCTTAGATTCTTTTGTTTATTTTGCTTAATACCTTTAATTATATATTATTTTTGAATATGTTTATTTATGCATTAATTGAACTTTAAGGAATTACTTTTCACTTGTTATGATGATTTCTTGTAATAAAATTTACCTGACATTTTACTTACGAATTTCTGCAATGAGAATATCAACAGTAATCTCACTAGAGGTTTTGATTTATCTAGAGAAAATCAAAACTCGAGTGGGATTTAATTGACTATTATACGATTAGAAGAAAGCATATAAAGATTAGAAGTAACAAAGTACTCCAATACAATAAAATATTAATTGACTTACGAAAATACAACTGTCTTCAAATGTATTATTGTACCATCAACATTACGCAAGATGGCAGTAGTGTTTTATGATTAGCTATTTTCTTGTTATCAATTGTGCCAACTATGGAATCTTCATTGAACTCTGTGGACGGTTACTAGTCAAGAAGGCTTTGTTGATTCAGTTTCATTTTTATTAAAACATTTGCATTCCACTTCAATCATCCGGATCCCAATAATCAACGTCACTTGACAGATGATTTTCAATAAATCTTAGTATTAAACAATCTCTGATACGTGACTATCCACAATATCATATAGCAGAATCTATAACATAACCTAAATAATATAAACAAGAGTTAGAAAAGTTTTAATTAGGGATGATGAAATAAACAAGAAACGTTTTAATTAACGATGATGAAATAAAAAATAAACATGAATGATTTTAAAAGAAACAATTACTGAAAGTACAATTTTCAAATTTGAATGTTTTAGTGGTTGGTGGTTCAGTTGATGTTATATTGGACGTGTGCGTAAAAGAAGTGAACTCGTTGACGTACATGGTTTATTTCTCAACTTATTCAGGATTTCCGAATGATGCTCTTCATTTATTTGTAAATAGGGCTTCAGGAAAGATGCATAGCTATAACCAGTGATCTTTATTAATTCTTGTTCTTGAATGCCAATGCGAGTCATATTTGAAACTGCTGTGCATCGACTGGAGTGGTTTGTAATTTTTTTTTTTTTTTTTTTTTGACGTCCAGACCAGTGCAGTTTGAAATGTTGGCAAACAAAGAAACTAATGCTAGGGAAGCGATAAAATTAAACAAATGCTAGGGACGCGATAAAATTGTGCGATAAGCAGCCATGATTGATTAAAATACGTCCTTTCGTACCGTTTTATTGGTCAAAAGTAGTATGACGTAGTAAGAGTGTAATATTTATGATAAAACATGAAACTTGAAGCTGTATCGTGTAATTACAACAAAATATTTGAACTTAATAACTACACATTTTCGTTATTGATTTATTTATTTGAAAATTAGTATAAAAACATTAGTTTATAAACAAAAACAAAACTAATATTAATTAACCCAGATTTTCCCTTGAAGCTCTAGAATATTAGTTTACAAAGTGAAACTAAGTATGTTACATGTACGAGACTATCTCAGGTACTAAGAGTAGGCCTACCGTTCGTATAAAAGACCACGTTGCAGACAAACTAACTACTAGCAAATAAACTAAAAATGTTACTAATAAGTTACAAAATATGATTCAATGTAACAGTGTTAATATGGGAAGTAAGATGTATAATAATATTTTATTATAGCTGTTGACGAATTCCCGTTGCCTAGCAACAGTTGCCGCCAACATCCCCGATGTCGTGACATTCACTCCATTTGCATGTTTGACCCGTACGCGCCATGGCGGTGATTTCTAGCACGTTAAGTTCGTACGTTTTCTCCACCAACTCGTACAAATGACCGCTGAAGCCTTCAGGTGGAGTGAGTGCCTGAAACAATAAAATTGTTGGGTTAGAGAACCTTCACTGTCAGTACGCCTATCTATGATTGATTATGAAAGATTTCGATCCTCCCAAATACTAACATTGTAACTCAATTTTTTATGGTTTTGAGTTGTCCTAGTTAATATGGTCTTAAATTGTTTCTTTTTCTCCCAATACTATCATTGTATAGCTCTAAACATTCCCAATTGTATGTAAAATCTTATTGTTACTCTACATTTTTGTATACACTAATTTACACGATCATTTTAAAACTTCATTTTCATCTCCTGAAAAATATAAAAAAGTGAGTTACAATGTTAGTACTTGGGAGGGTCGATTTATTGTTAAAAGTGTACCGATAGAGCAGTTTTCTTCGTGTACTTTACTCGACCTGGCGATCTTTTCCGATGTATACAACTTTGACTATATAGGGTGTTTGTGAAATGCCCGTACAAAATTAGAGACGTTCTACATACTAAATCAGTGAAAAAGCTTATACAGGTGTTAGAGATATAAGTGCAAATATTTTTAGAGGTAATCGGGTATTTTATACTGAACCACATTGTGTAAAATATTTCTCAATCTTCGAAGTCATTTTTTAGATAATAAAAAATTAAATGTCTTTAGCTTAGCTAATGCAACATATTATATTTATGAATATGTTGCAGGTTTGGTAAAAATTTCCCTTATCATTGTTTTAAGTCTACACTATTTTTGTATATCAGAAGGAGCGTGCAACACGCAATGTACACAGTAGTGGCAAAAAAAACCAGACCAACCCTCGTAGCTGATTTCAGAGCCTTGTTCACTCCAGAGCACGATAGACTGGTAACTAAGACTTTCGTGGTTCGAATCCTGCCTTGGAAGAGATCTTTTTTTTTTTTTTTGTTCCTTGTTCAAATTTATTCCCAATACTTCTCGATTGTAGCGATATTTTACTACTTAATTAACTTATTCCCAGAACATGAATTTTACCAGCAATCGAAAAGTATTGGGAATAAATTTGAATAAGGAACAAAAAAAAGTTTCCTTCCCAGGCAGGATTCGAACCACGAAAGTCTTAGTTACCAGTCTATCGTGCTCTGGCGTGAACAAGCCTCTGAAATCAGCTACAAAGGTCAGTTCGGTTTTTTTTTTTTTTTTTGCCACTATACAATTGTTGGAAAAATAAATTGAGTTAAACGTTCCACTCAGAAAGCCGAAGAAATTAAAAAAAAAACAATTTTAAAGTTGAAAAGATATTAATTCAAATATGTGTGTAAAATTATTAATTAAAACATTTAAAGGAAATCAAAAATTTGATTTTATAAAAATTATGACTTTATTACAAGTACTGTATTACTTAAAATTATTTTTATATATCACATTTTTTCAAACCAATAATTAAACCTCGAGTGTATTTTCTACTACGGGTACTTCAACTTTTAGCGCATATTTCAACAGTGATACAGTATTATTGCATGACAATTATTATTTTAAATTATTTTAGTATATCACATTATTAAACCAAATAAACTTGAGTGTAATTTTATTACATACACTTCAGTTTTTAGCGCATATTTCAACAGTTGTTACTCCATTGTTACATGACTGTTATTTTAAATTATTTGCATGTGTCACATTATTATTCACAAACGATTAAGGAAAACACGGAAATTTTATTTGAAGCAAGTAAAGAGATAGGTTTGGAAGTAAATCCCGAAAAGACAAAGTATATGATTATGTCTCACGACCAGAATATTGCACGAAATGTAAATATAAAAATTGGAAATTTATCTTTTGAAGAGGCGGAAAAATTCAAATACCTGGGAGCAACAGTAACAAATATAAATGATACTCGGGAAGAAATTAAACACAGAATAAATATGGGAAATGCCTGTTATTATTCGGTTGAGAAGCTTTTATCATTCAGTCTGCTGTCAAAAAATCTGAAGGTTAGAATTTATAAAAGAGTTATATTACCGGTTGTTCTTTATGGTTGTGAAACTTCGATTCTCACTTTGAGAGAGGAACATAGGTTAAGGATGTTTGAGAATAAGGTGCTTAGGAAAATATTTGGGTCTAAGAGGGATGAAGTTACAGGAGAATGGAGAAAGTTACACAACACAGAACTGCACGCATTGTATTCTTCACCTGACATAATTAGGAACATTAAATCCAGACGTTTGACATGGGCAGGACATGTAGCACGTATGGGCGAATCCAGAAATGCATATAGAGTGTTAGTTGGGAGGCCGGAGGGAAAAAGACCTTTAGGGAGGCCGAGACGTAGATGGGAAGATAATATTAAAATGGATTTGAGGGAGGTGGGATATGATGATAGAGAATGGATTAATCTTGCTCAGGATAGGGACCAATGGCGGGCTTATGTGAAGGCGGCAATGAACCTCCGGGTTCCTTAAAAGCCAGGAAGTAGATATCATATTTTTAAACCAAATAAACCTAGAGTGTATTTTCTACTGTATATACTTCAATTTTTAGCTCACATTTCAAGTTTTAGTGTACAATTTCCGCGGTATAATAATAATTATAATAATAATAATAATAATAATAATAATAATAATAATAGAAAAGGAAGAGTTAGAAGTGGATGTGAGAAACCAAATTGTGAACACAGTTTCTTACCTCCACGCTCTTGAAAGTTTCTTCGGACATGTTGAGTCCAGACGGAGTCTCGAGGTCCTCGTTCGATATATAGGGCTTCAACCGCGAATTTCCGAGCTCAACGACCACCGCCTTGGCCAGCTGGTACTGCAGGAACGGCAACTTCACTAGATGTTACATTACAAACATAGATATCAGACACTGGCAAACTGAACGACAAAAATGAATTGACTTCATCGCCTGTTTTCTGCTGTACCTCTGAACACAAATTAGACAGAATATTGTCATGCTGCAAAATAACCTGAAGCAAATAATTACTGTGAAGAATTTAGGTAGCAAAAGTCTTAGAAATATGAATGGTACCAGCGGATTTTTGGAACTAATGACTTTGGTCGGAAAACGAACCTCAATTACGCGTAATAACTCCACCATTAATTTTTTAGGTTATTTTACGACGCTTTGTATTGTATTGTATTGTATTGTATTCAATTTATTCCATGGTATTCATACATGCTTACAGCTAGAATATGGAACAAGTCAAAAAACTTAATACTATTATAAAATCTTAATTTATAGTCACAGTCTAGATGAAATATATACAGACGAGATTTACAGTATAGTCTACTAGTACAACACAAAGTTTTAGTATCAATTTCATGAAGTGTTATTGAATGTCATGAATTCACCTACAGAATAGAAGGCGTGAGAAATTAGGTAGTTCTTTAATTTGGCCCTAAATAATTTTATGTTTTGAGTTTCAATTTTTATATCGATACGGAGGCTATTAAAAAGTTTTACTGCCATATAACGCACTCCTTTTTGATAGCACGATAGACTTGCCGATGGAGTATGAAAGTCATTTTTTGACGTGTATTTATGCTATGAACTGTTGAATTAGTTACGAAGTTTTCACGATTACATACGAAGAAGATTATTAATGAAAAGATATACTGACAAGCCATGGGCATTATTTGTAGTTTTATTTTTAAATTGTCCTACGTGATTCCCTAGATTTGGCACCTACTATTATTCTAATTACTCTTTTTTGTAATAGAAATATATTGTTACTATCTGTGGAATTTCCCCAGAATATTCTTCCAAAACTCATTACCGAGTGGAAGTATGCAAAATATATTGTTTTTAAGGTATTGATATTTACTATCTTTTGCATAGATCTAATAGCAAAACAAGTTGAATTTAGTTTGGGGGTAATTTCTTTAATATGATTTTTCCAATTTAACACATTATCGATTTTTAAGCCAAGAAATTTGGTTGTTGTTGTTTCTAATAGGGATCTATTATTAATTATTGCGCTAGAAATTTGCGACGTTGAATTTGGACAGGATTTAAATTGAATTGTGTTAGTTTTGTTACAATTTAATACCAATTTATTGACTGAGAACCAGTCAGATATTTTGAAGAGAATTTCCTCTGTTGAAGATTGGAATGTGTTGGAGTTATTGGCTGTAATTACTATACTTGTGTCATCTGCAAATAATATGGGATGACCTACATCTTTTATTAGGGGGGCAAGATCATTTATAAATACTAGAAAAAGTAGGGGACCTAATATTGATCCTTGAGGAATTCCATTATTAATAGTTCCCCATGCCGATGCAGATTTCATAGTTGTATTGGTTTCAACTAGGGCTTCCAGTCTTAATTGTATATTAATATCTTTGTCTAAGGGCTTTCCCCCATTACAATGAGAAAAATAGTTCCGATATTACTCTATATTACATCACGACTCAGCATTTTGGCCATAGTTTTCAAACACGTGGCCTCTTGCACGACAATGTATCTCAGACAATAGCTAACTTAATCAAATTGGGATATCCATACTGCAATGCGGCACCTTTGACAGGACCCCAACGTTTTGTTGGCACCCATAACGGATTCTGTCCTCCCAATACACACGCAACTGCTCTTTGTGGCCGGGCCTTTGAGAGCCTGAGAGGTCAGTTTGTCACCCGTGTTGGTGAAGTGACAGGTGAACAAACACACAGGTGTGTAATAAATGCCACGGTTCCTGATAGCCGCCATATTATGACGTAATAAGCAGCACTTTGTCTTTTGAAGCCTCTTGTATTGAAACGCTACTACCTGGTTGTGTGTCTGGATACATTATTTCAACGACATAGTAAATTTTCCAGCATCAAACCTCTGGTATTCAAAGCTGCGCGATTGTCATATGTTTCTGAGTGCTTACAGAGCAAACCACATAACTTTGCTTCATTTGTGGACATTTTCATAGCCTTGTTTTGATATCGTTTTATGTTAATTACAAATGAACTTTGAAGTGTTTAATATCGAGTTAGCATATTATTTACGTCAATCACAATTATGTGGTTGTTAGGATAGTATTTTGTCGTACCACACCTGTGGAGTAACGGTCAGCGCGTCTGCCGTGAAACCAGGTGGCCCGGGTTCGAATCCCGGTTGGGGACAAGTTATCTGGTTGAGGTTTTTTCCGGGGTTTTCCCTCAACTCAATACGAGCAAATGCTGGGTAACTTTCGGTGCTGGACCCCGGACTCATTTCACCGGCATTATCACCTTCATTTCATTCAGACGCTAGATAACCTGCGATGTTGATACAGCGTCGTAAAATAACCCAATAAAATAAATATTTGTCGTAAAACTGAAGCGAATAATTTAAGAATAACGCAGTTAAGTTGTTAAGATTATTTTTTGTACTCCAGCATTATAAACAGTTCCATCGTTAGTGAAAATCGTGCATAATATGCCACATTATTGTACCAATAAATATAAAAAAAATATTACCATGACAACAGAAACGTCATGACTTCTATTATGAAGGCATAACTTGTGCCATACAGCTAACATTATGAAAGCATTTACCATGTTATAATATTATTTTAATAACTCCAATAGATTCTATGAGATTCCTCACTAATATTAACAGCATCAAAATAACAATAGAAGAAAAAGCACTGATTCAATATGAAAAACTTCTCAGATTACCAGGAAACAGTCATACAGTCCTCTCTGTAGATTGAAAACCCAAAAAAGTTTCATATCCATTGTTCAAGAATTAAAACAGAAAATCAATATCCCGAATTTAAAAGAAAACTTACAAATTAAACCAAACCCTTTAACTCTATTAAACATAGAATATAATCTAAATTTAACAGAAGAAATACTAAAATCAGAAGTAAACACTGAAATACTAAAACAATTGTCTTTAGAGACAATTAATATTAGGTACCCTCCACAAAACTGGCTTCATTTATACACCGACGCATCCTTGATCTCCAGAGAACAAGGTGCAGGTGCAGGTGTTACGTGCTGTCTCTTCTCACTTTATAGATCTCTTGGATATGGAACAACAAGTTTTGATGGTGAAATCATTGCAATAAGTGAAAGTCTCAAGAATCTTCTATGCTACATCAATAAATTTAAAAATGCAGTTATATTTTCAGACTACAAAACAGCTATTCTATCAATAGTCTCTAAACACACACCTTCATCTCAAACAGCAGAAATAACTAAAATGTTCTCTCAATTAATATCACTCGATAAAAGAATTGTATTCCAATGGATACCATCCCATTGTGGAATCCTGGGAAACGAGAATGTGGATGCTTTAGCAAAGAAGGGCAGCACTGCTACTTACAGACCTGTTACTAAATCTACGTATTGCTCTGTGAAGAGATTTATTAAATCTACATACTTAGACTTCAACAAACAAAATTTGATAACACAATCTCAAGGGAAAAAATGGAACTCTCTCCATCATAATCCACAGTTAATTCTCGATTTACCACGAAAATCGTCTGTAGCTGCATTTAGGTTGGCAACAGGCCATGATTGTTTGGCCAAACACCTGCATAGAATTGGAATATATCAGTCCCCTAACTGCCCATTGTGCAACTCAAACCAAGAAATGGATTCGGAACACCTCAAAATCAGTGCTTCAGTGGCTGGTCATGATAATATCTTTGAAAAATATTGGAGTGCAAGAGGTCAAATGACTTTATTGTCAAACGCCTGGCATTAGAAAACAACAACAACAACATATTATTTTAATACATCATTGTTATCATAGAAACCTCTTTCTTCACAAACCATGATATCAAGCTATCCATCATTACAAATCTGATGTTATTTGTTTATTAATTGTTTTATAATGCTGTCGTACAAAAAAAATGAAGCACGTTTATAATGTTATACAGTTATTGCATTCGTCAAAATGAGGAATTCATGCAGTAACGTATAATATTAGGAATTTGTTTCATAATCTGCTATTAAATTCGGCATGATCCGTGTCTCGTCAACTTCTCAAGCTAATCATTTACACTTTTTAAGACAGATTAGGAATCTGTAGTGTTATGGAATTAGTTTATATGTACATTTTCCTTATTTTACTTACTTACTTACTTACTTACAAATGGCTTTTAAGGAACCCGAAGGTTCATTGCCGCCCTCACATAAGCCCGCCAGCGGTCCCTATCCTGTGCAAGATTAATCCAGTCTCTACCATCATATCCCACCTCCCTCAAATCCATTTTAACATGATCCTCCCACCTACGTCTCGGCCTCCCCAAAGGTCTTCTTCCCTCCGGTCTCCCAACTAACACTCTACATGCATTTCTGGATTCGCCCATACGTGCTACATGCCCTGCCCATCTCAAACGTCTGGATTTAATGTTCCTAATTATGTCAGGTGAAGAATACAATGCGTGCAGTTCTGTGTTGTGTAACTTTCTCCATTCTCCTGTAACTTCATCCCGCTTAGCCCCAAATATTTTCCTTAGCACCTTATTCTCAAACACTCTGAACCTATGTTCCTCTCTCAGAGTGAGAGTCCAAGTTTCACAACCATACAGAAGAACCGGTAATATAACTGTTTTATAAATTCTAACTTTCAGATTTTT